>NC_079374.1:360211-400211 GCF_021018895.1 Seriola aureovittata | reverse complement strand
ACAAATTTTACACCAGTTTGTTCAAAATGTCAGACAAACTAGTTTCATCTTTGTTTATATTTCTTTTCTTCTTCTTATGTCTATTGATACGAACCACCAAAGTTAATTCCTTCTATGTTAAAAACCTACTGGACAATAAACCAGATTCTGATTCTAACTAGCTTAGCAGCTAACAGCTAAAACATTAGCACTGACAACATGAAGAGATCTAAACAGACGCGGTGAACATGGTTTAAGTCTGAACAGTTCAGCTTCAGAGCAAAAATACCTTCTTACCTCAACACACTCTGCGTCTGTCACAGGTGATACTTGACCAAACTGAGCATGTGCAGAGTGGATCAGCTGATTCCTCATGTCATATTTCAGTAGAAGAGCTTCATCACATTCTCAGTATTTTCATTTTTATGCTTTTAAAATAAAAAGTCATTAGTTTAATTCACAAACAGCCACACCTTTCGTACACTGAAGCCTGAACTGAAATGAGACGGTCTGGTCTACGGAGGATTTACCCTTTGTGTCACCAGATGTGCCCATTTGGTCCTGCTGCCTAGCAACCTTGACAACACGTAACTTTATTTACCCCTAAAACTTCTTGTTTTGAGTCTCTTGGTTTTAACAGTTGTACCGTTAGCTGTTGAACTGAGCTGAAACACAATACTGACATTAAACAGTGTGATCCTCAGGCGCTCTGTCAGTGTTGTTTACTGACATATTATCTTCATTACTGGAGCGCAATGAAACATATGTTGGAACATGAAGACTCCAACAGGTGGAGCCAACATGGTTCAGGGGAAGAAGACGCACCTGAAGGAGCCTTTGAAATGGGACAGTGTAGTGTGTCTTCAGTTGAAGCCTCTGAAGGACGAGACTGAACTGAGACTCAACTTGTTTGTAGTGTAATAAACTTTGTTCAAATCTGAGGACAGGAAGTGAAAGATCATCCAGGTCCCTGTCTTAACTTCAGCTGTGAATGTTGCAGGTCTGGATCATTCTGGTGTCCAAATAGTTAAAGCACATGACACGTTAATAACCACAATGTCCACGGTTCGATTCCGTCCCACACCCCACCCCCATTAATGTTACAGGATATTATCATTTCATAATATCACAAGGACTTCACCTGTGGGGGGGGGGGTCCTCAGAAGAATAAATCCAGTCCAAAATAAACAGTCTGTATGATCCTGTCAGCGTGAGAGACAACTATAACCATAAGCTTCTTCTGGGGAAGAGAAAAGGGCGGGAAAGTGAAGAGGGTGAGACACCTACAGTGTTGTGAAGATGTCAACGCTGACCTCGTCTCTCAGGGACGTGGGACACTGAGGACTCTGAGCCTGTCTCAGATTCTGGATCTGACGGGTTGGATCGGTGCTGAAATATTTAATCTGCTCCGTGTTTCTGGCACAAAGGACATGATTCATTCATTAGTTTTGCCGTTGGTGGCGGACATATTGTTGATGCCCCTCAGCCGCTCTCTGTGGACAGATGGTGAGGACGCCGTCATTAATTTAAAACAGGCAGAAATGTTAACGACTCCGACTCTGCTGAATCACTGCCGCTCCACACTGTTTAAACATCCATCAGTCTGAACACATCAACTGGAAATCAGCTTGTTATGTGCATTTAACGATTCATACTGTCAGTGTGTGAGCACTGAAAGCAGCTGAAGTGTCAGCTGAAAGCAGCTGAAATCAGGAGTGAGGCTGAAGCGGTGGACTGGGTCAGTAACTGGTGAACAGGTCAGAACAACTGTCAGCTGGACAGTGTCAGATGAAGGCAGTTGAAGTGTCAGCTTAGATATTAAGATGAAAGCAGTTGAAGTATTATGTTGTACTCAAGCATTTCAAGATTTAGCTTTAAAAGTAGTTAAACCGTCACTGAAAGTGTAAGAGATGTAAACAGTTGAAGATAAAAAACTAAATTGAGAAAAAGTTGAAATGTAAAAATTAAAGAAGTTAAACTGTCAGGTGAAGTGTAGCACGAAAGGAGCTGAAATGTCAGTCGAACTGCAAAAAATAAAACGAGAAATTTCAGTGGAACTTGGTGCGAGAAGTTGAAGTGGCTGAACCGTCAGTTGTACAGTATCAGGTGAAAGCAGTCGACGTGTAACGTGTCAAAGAAGTGTCTGGTACATTATAATCACTGAAAGCAGCCGAAGCAAAAGTTTTGTAAGTAGTTAAACTGTCACCTAAAGTGTATGAGATAAAATAACATGTACATGCCAAAATGTAAAACTTAAAGAACTTTAACTGTCAGTTGAAGTAGTGATGGAGTGTTAGAGTGTTATTGTGTCATTTGGAGAGGAAGAGATGAAAGCAGTTGACATAACGCATGAAAGCAGATCAGGTGTTTAATTACGAACAATAAAAAGTGTGTTGCAGTGTTGAAAGCAACAGAAGTGTGTGAGAGGAGGAAGTGAAGGATCAGTTGCTGTTTAAATGCTGAAAGTTATTGAAATGTGTCACAAAGTTTGAGCTTCGACAGTTGAAGTGTCAGAGTTGAAAGTGTAAAGGTGAAAGCTGCGTCAATGAAAGCAGTTAAAGTGTCGGCTGATCAATATATGTTGGAAACCATGGAAACGATGTAGAGAACAAACCACAGCCATAGACGGAGCTCCACACAGGGAACTGTTGATGAACTGTGTTCCAGTGATGTCACTGAGGTGCGTTCAGGTCTGTCTCCTGCTTCATCAGTTTGTTTTGATGCTTAAATTATGAATAAAGAGTGAAAATGATAGAGAGACGAGTTTGATGTGAATATTTATGTGAAACATAAATTCAGTGTGTATATGATATTAGAGAAAAGAGCTCAGACAGCACCTCTGTAAACAGCAGCATCACTGAGGCTGGGTCAGACCGCTCTGGGACCAGGTCTAGACCCCGGAGGACCCGGGGAACATTAGTCATGTCGAGCTGCAGCATTACTGACAACAGTGATGACAACAGGCCATTAAACCTCCCTGAGCTGAGCCTCTATCTACACACACACACACACACACACACACACACACACACACACACACACACACACACACACACACACACACACACACACTCACACACACACACACACACACACACATACTCACACACACACACACCACACACACACACATACTCACACAAACACACACACACACTCACTCACATACACACACACACACACACACACACACACACACACACACACACACACACACACACACACACACACACACACATACTCACACAAACACACACACACACACACACACTCACTCACATACACACACACACACACACACACACACACACACACACACACACACACACACACACACACACACACACACTCTCAGATCAGTGTGATGTGATTAAAAGTTTCACAGCTGAAACACAGTCGAGTGGCGCAGCGGTCTGAGCAGGCGTCACACAGTCCGAGGTTCGAGTCCTGCATCAGACAAGCCCTTCACTGCATGTCATTCCCCCTCTCTCTGCCTCCCCGTCTCCTCTCTCTCTACTGTCAATAAAGACACAAAAAGCCCCAAAAATATACTTTGAATAAAATAAAATCAGATTTAATATCTTTTTTAAAAATGAAAAAACTAAACTAAGACAAGTCAGAGTGTAAACGTCCACAATCAGAACCTGGTTCAATACTTTTTCATATATCATTAATATTTCTCATATTAACGTCTGTCCTCTTGGAGTAAATAAATCTTCTGTTCTGTTGAAATGATTGGTCGTGTTGTTTTGTGTTTAGTATCAATGGTGACCTTTAAGACTGGTCGACTGCTGTCCACTTACTTTTGTCCACGTGTTTTACCTGAGCTGTGAATATTTGACTGTTTGTTGTGAAACGGTTTCAGTGACTGAATCCCAGCCACACTGCTGAACATCTAATCCTATTACAAACACACTGCAGGCTGCTACCCCCCCCCCCCCCCCCCCATCAAGGCAAACATTAGCAGAAAGCAAATAATCCTGCAGGTTGTGATTAAGATTTTAAATGGATCCCAATTGTGTGCTTTTTGGTTAATGAATAACAAAGTCTTGGAGGACAGCATCTGTAATTTATTAAACATGAAACGCTCCTTGATGAAATATAGAAGCTGGATGTGTTTTTGCATTTCAAACGAGTCGCGTGGCCGAGCGCTCACATGCTAATGAGGACGCACTTTCAAAGAGTTAGAAAAGGAAATGAGCTGGTGGCTGAATTCCCCTGTTTGACAGAGAAGGTGTCAGAGCGGAGTTATAACCTACAAACTGCAGGACACGCTCATTAGTGCTCATTAATAATCAGACTGATTGATCATCAGCTCACAAACAGCAAACCAGCTGTTTGACCTGGACCCAGTTCAACACACCACTAACAGCTGGCTCCAGTATCCATCCAGACGTGTGTATGTGGTACTACTGCAGCTAACATGACCACTAGACACTAGCATGCTAATGCTAATTAGTTGTAGCCTCTGTATACTGTGAAGGCCGAATGAGGCGGTCTGGTCTACAGAGGATTTTCTCTCGTTTCACCAGCTGTTCCCGCCGTCACCATTAGGGCCTGTTGCCTAGCACCCTTGACAACAAGTAACTATTTCACAAGATCTTGAGGGTTTAAAAGGAGCTACTTGTAAGTGTTGCTACTGCTACATAGCTAACGTTAGCTTTAACAGCCGGACACTAACCTCTGTCGACTGACTCTCTGAGCTTCACACTGTGGGTGAGGTCACAGAGGCGGCGGCCATCTTTGTTTACAGTCTGTGGATCACTGTATGTCGACAACTGGAGGGAAACGCTCAGCGACAATAACGTCCTCCAGGTTGGGTTCAGGGTCAAAGGTCACCAGCTGACACGTGGGTTTACATAATTTATAAAACACTTTTACACCAAATTCAGCTTGTGAGTTTTCACCTTGTATATCTGAAGACACACCACACATACACACACACACACACACACACACACACACAACCACACACACACACACCACACACACACATCACACATACACACACACCCACATACACACACACACACACACACACACACACACACACATATACACACATACACACACCACACACACACACATCACACATACACACACACCCACACACAACCACACACACACACACCACACACACACACATCACACATACACCCACATACACACACCACACACACACACACACACACACACACACACACACCACACATACACAGACACCCACATACACAGACACCCACATACACACACCACACACACACACACCCAGCACACACACACACACACACACACCCACCCACACACACACACACACACACACACACACACCGCAGCAAGGAGCAACATAATTACGTAGAAACAGCGTCTGAACAAAGGCTCTGATAACCATGTTTGTTTGTAGCCGCTCACTGTTCAGTGTGTGTGTGTGTGTGTGTGTGTGTGTGTGTGTGTGTGTGTGTGTGTGTGTGTGTGTGTTGGGAGTTCGGGGTCACTGAAAACACGCGTTGGTGACATCACAACCATCAGGTTGCAGTCTGCGTCACATGGATGAAAAATGAAGCTGGTGTGTGTGAGCAGAACAGTCCCGGCCTCGTGGCCCACTTTCAGTCTCACATGACTCCGTCTCCATGGTAACCGAGGACACCAAACAACCAGGGAAAATACGTCTAATTAGCATCTGTGAATGAGCAGAATAACAGTTTTAATTTGTGGCGAAGGAAGTGTGTGCGTGTGTGAGTTTGTGTGTGTGTGTGGTGTGTGTTGTGTGTTGTGTGTGTGATTGTGTTGTGTGTTGTGTGTGTGAGTGTGTTGTGTGTGTGTTGTGTGTGTGAGTGTGTGATTGTGTTGTGTGTTGTGTGTGTGAGTGTGTTGTGTGTGTGTGTGTGAGTGTGTTGTGTGTTGAGTGTGTGAGTGTGTTGTGTGTGTGAGTGTGTTGTGTATTGTGTGTGTGAGTGTGTTGTGTGTGTGTTGTGTGTGAGTGTGTGATTGTGTTGTGTGTTGTGTGTGTGAGTGTGTTGTGTGTTGAGTGTGTGAGTGTGTTGTGTGTGTGAGTGTGTTGTGTGTTGTGTGTGTGAGTGTGTTGTGTGTGAGTGTGTTGTGTGTTGTGTGTGTGAGTGTGTTGTGTGTGTGAGTGTGTTGTGTGTGTGTTGTGTGTGTGTTGTGTGTGTGGTGCGTGTGTTGTGTGTGTGATTGTGTTGTGTGTTGTGTGTTGTGTGTGTGATTGTGTTGTGTGTTGTGTGTGTGAGTGTGTTGTATGTGTTGTGTGTGTGGTGCGTGTGTTGTGTGTGTGATTGTGTTGTGTGTTGTGTGTGTGAGTGTGTTGTATGTGTTGTGTGTGTGGTGCGTGTGTTGTGTGTGTGATTGTTTGTGTGTTGTGTGTGTGAGTGTGTTGTATGTGTTGTGTGTGTGGTGCGTGTGTTGTGTGTGATTGTGTTGTGTGTTGTGTGTGTGAGTGTGTTGTGTATTGTGTGTGTGACTGTGTTGTGTGTGTGTTGTGTGTGTGGTGTGTGTGTTGTGTTGTGATTGTGTTGTGTGTTGTGTGTTGAGTGTGTGTGTGTGAGTGTGTTGTGTATTGTGTGTGTGAGTGTGTTGTGTGTGTGTTGTGTGTGTGGTGCGTGTGTTGTGTGTGTGATTGTGTTGTGTGTTGTGTGTGTGAGTGTGTTGTGTATTGTGTGTGTGAGTGTGTTGTGTGTTGTTGTGTGTGTGGTGCGTGTGTTGTGTGTGATTGTGTTGTGTGTTGTGTGTGTGAGTGTGTTGTGTGTGTGAGTGTGTTGTGTATTGTGTGTGTGAGTGTGTTGTGTATTGTGTGTGTGAGTGTGTTGTGTGTGTGAGTGTGTGAGTGTATTGTGTGTGTGAGTGTGTTGTGTGTGTGTTGTGTGTGTGGTGCGTGTGTTGTGTGTGTGATTGTGTTGTGTGTTGTGTGTGTGAGTGTGTTGTGTGTGTGAGTGTGTTGTGTATTGTGTGTGTGAGTGTGTTGTGTATTGTGTGTGTGAGTGTGTTGTGTGTGTGTTGTGTATTGTGTGTGTGAGTGTGTTGTGTATTGTGTGTGTGAGTGTGTTGTGTATTGTGTGTGTGAGTGTGTGTGTGTGTGATTGTTGTGTGTTGTGTGTGTGATTGTGTTGTGTGTGTGAGTGTGTTGTGTATTGTGTGTGTGAGTGTGTTGTGTATTGTGTGTGTGTGTGTGTGTGTGGTGTGTGTTGTGTGTGTGGTGCGTGTGTTGTGTGTGTGATTGTGTGTGTGATTGTGTTGTGTGTTGTGTGTGTGATTGTGTTGTGTGTGTGAGTGTGTTGTGTATTGTGTGTGTGAGTGTGTTGTGTATTGTGTGTGTGAGTGTGTTGTGTGTGTGTGTGTGTGTGTGGTGCGTGTGTTGTGTCATGAGGACTGAACCATCAACCCTCTGATTCAACCCAGAGCAGCGTTTCCTGAAACATCGCACCAACGGTGGTATGCATACCGGATCATGGTTGTCATGGTTACAATTACAATCATGCGGACTGTACTGAGAGTGGTATGCCTACCTTCATCGCCATGGTTACTATAGTAACGGTCATGACTTGGTTATGTTTAGGAAATGATGGCGATTTGGGTTAAAATAAGAACTTCCTCAACATTAGACGATCTTTGTTGTCATGGTTACAATAATAACAACAAACGGTCATGGACAATAGAAACATCGTGGGAATCGAACACACGGCTCTCCTGTGTCATATTCATCCATCCACTTCCACCTCCTCCTTTTGGGACTTTGTCTCTCTTTATTCAACGCCACCGAAACTTTTCCCTTCGCTCCTGTGATCATTACTACGACCAATAGATGTCGCCTAGCAACAAAACCTAACTATGATGTCATAATGACCTGCTGACAAATGATCTGTGGGCTCGTTAGTCACAGGAGGGCAGACTCACCACTAAGAGAAAACTACACAAGAAACACGTCAGTTCAGTTCTTGAAAAGGTTCTCGGCCTCCTGGGAAAGTTCTCAAGGTGGACTCAGGAGGCGGGGTCTGTGGGGGGGGGGGGGGGGGGTCTTTATGTCCTTGTATTGTATCTGAACAATACAACAGTTCATTTCCTGGTGATGTCATGAGTTTAATATCTAGTGATGTCGTCAGTCCATTACCTGGTGATGTCATCAGTCCATTATCTGGTGATGTCATCAGTCCATTACCTGGTGATGTCATCAGTTCATTACTTGGTGATGTCATCAGTCCATTACCTGGTGACGTCATCAGTCCATTATCCAGTGATGTCATGAGTTTATTATCTGGTGATGTCATCAGTTCATTACCTGGTGATGTCATGAGTTCATTATCCGGTGATGTCATGAGTTCACTACCCGGTGATGTCATCAGTCCATTACCTGGTGATGTCATCAGTTCATTATCTGGTGGAAAGCTCTGTGACAGAGGAGCTGTGATGTCAGAGGACGTCCCTTAGCACCAGAGGACATTAAACCTTTAATCTGAAGTTTCCTACGTCTAACCTGTTCCATTAATGCATCACAGACTGTTAGTGAGAAATAAAAGCTCTGCTCCTCCTCCTCCTCCTCCTCCTCCTGATGTTTGATGTGAACTTGCAGCAGGTCTAATTATCCTCCTGCAGTGAGTCTCTTCTCTGCTAATGATCTGAACTGAGCTGTGATCACCTGCAGCTGCTGCTCTGACGTCCGTTCACCTACAGCTGAACACAGGACGCCAGAGTTCGAGTCCTGGACCTGAGTCTGAGTCTGAGTCCTGGACTGAGTGTGAGTTCTGAACTGTGTCTGAGTCCGAGTCTGAGTCTGAGTCAGAGTCAGAGTCTGAGTTCTGAACTGAGTCTAAGTCCTGGACATGAGTCTGAATCCTGAACTGAGACTGAGTTCTGAACCTGAGTGTGAGTCTTGGTCCTGAGTCTGAGTCTGAGTCTGAGTCTGAGTCTGAGTCTGAGTCCTGAACTGAGTCTGAGTTCTGAACCTGAGTGTGAGTCCTGAACTGAGTGTGAGTGTCCTCTGGTTGACGTCTGTTCTTTCTCTGTCAGGAGAGGTAGAATATTTTCTGTGAGTGGGGGACTGAACCTGAAGGAGACAGGAAGGACTCACCTGGGGGGGCCAACAGAGGACTGGGTGTGAACAGGATTAAAGTGAGTGGAGACCCGGTTCTTCAGATCCATGTCTAACTCGTCGACGTTGTAGAGGAGAGAGAATTCAGAGCTGAACCAGCAGCAGCCCCCCCCCCCCACCCCCCACCTGGCTCTGGTCCAGGATCAGCTCCTCCTCTGGGGGGGCGACACAGGAAACAACAACACAGCTTTAATTGGCTGAATTAACTGAGGCTAATTACTATGTTAATGTTTACCTGGTGGAGACAGCAGGGCCCGGACCCCCGGGCCACCCGGAGGACCGGGTGTTTGTGATGAAGCAGCTCAGATCGATCTGGATTAATAGATCTGAGACCTGAGAGAAACCTCCACCCACCAGAAACAAAACATGGTGCTGGAAACGAGCCTCCCCACCCCCCCACCTGCTGAGACCTTCAGCCTGACAGAGCTGAATCACAGTGCATCATGGGAAACAGGGATTTAAAGGAGCAGTCTGCTGTTTCCAGGCAACCGTTCACCACGAAACAGAAACCCTCCTCCAGACAAACTGAACAATCAATCAATCAATCGGTCAATCAATCAGCTAATCAGAAAATGATCTGCAGATATTTTGATCATTGATTATTAAACAGTTTCCACACCAGGAAATACATTAAATAGATTATATTTTATAAACAAAACTATGATTATAGAAAATAAATCAATAATGAAAGATGATCAGCTCAATTGGTTTGTTCCACTCTCTTCACTGCAACAGGAAACAGTTCAGTTCCTCTTTAACACTAATTAAATGTAAAATGCTGACAAGTAGAATGATTTCATCTTCTCTGTTTCACATTTCATCAGATAATTAACTTATTAATCAATCAGATTATTGGCAGATAAATTACTTCCTTTATTTCTACCAAAATGTTAAATGTTTATTTTTATTTTAATTTGAATTAAAAGCTTCAGTTTCTTTTTCTTTAGGTCCGAGGAGAAATTAATTAAAGCTGCAGAGTTTAAGAACAAACTGTTTCTATGACAAAGAAGAAGATAAAATCACATTCAGTTTATGATGCGATCTGTTTTCATAAAGACTCATAAACTGAAGATAGTGAACCAGAACCTGGACCTGGTCTGGGCCTGGGCTCTGACAGTCCTGGTCCTCCGTAGCCTCCTCAGTAGTTTCCCTCCTCTCAGATGGCGTCCTGAGGAATGTGTGTTGGCTTTAATCCCACGTTGGTCACATCACAGATCTGCAGCGTGCGGAGGCCTCGGTATGTTAATGACCTGCGGCACAAAGACGCCGCTGTGTGAGAGCGAGCTGCAGAGACCAGGAGCTGTGTGGACAAGGAGGGGGCGGGATGGGGTTGGGGTGGGGGGCTGGCTGAGATCACCGACACACAATGATCAGCATCCTGAAAATGTCCTGACGTCACAGGTTTCTGAACCAGGACCAGACCGGGGTCATCGTCCTCACTGAAAACCAGGACTTGCACGAGCACCAGAGACTCCGCCTCCACAGGTCAGGAGGGGGTCAGAGTCCCGGGACCTTCATCTATGTGTAGCTGTTGTTGTGGCTCTTCTCAGTGTTTAGTTTAGATCTGGTCCTGGTCCCGGTCCTGGGTCAGTGAAAGACAAACACTTTGGGTCATTAACTGGGAGACTGTGGGAAACAGATTCATGTTGTTGTGACGGTCTGAGTCCACCACCATCAATAAACACCACCAGGCTCCGCCTCCTCATCTCTGGATCCAGATCACTTCTCACCACAGTCATTATACACTCAGATAAAAACCTCCAGCGTGACCCTTCACACCAACACAGCAGTAAACAGACTCAAGTGGATCAGATCTGGACCAGGACCAGAACCGGAGTGAAGACGGGGATTCCTACACATGGGAACAGAGAGAGGAGGAAACACCCGAGACTGACACGTTCCCACACATATCAGCTGATCTCTTCCCACGTCTCCTGAGAGGGCGTCAGTGAACGCACCTCCACGTCCAAACAGGCAGAACCAGACCTCCACGCTCAGAGTGGACCTGAGACAGAAATGTAGGAGTGGAAGTATAAAGTAACAAGTGAAGAAAAAATACCTCAAAATTTTACTTAAGTACACAACTTAGAGTAAATGTACTTGATTACTTTCCACCACAACAGATACAATCACTGAGCCTTCAACACACATATTTATTATTATTATTATTATTATTATTCATACTGTTCAATGACCCAACAGGTAAAACTCCTGAATTCATGAGTGAAAACAAAGACGGTGTCTGTTATAGAAGCTAATATCAAAAAGGAAACAGACTAACTAAACCACCTCACAAAGACTGTTAACATGAAATAATAAACTCTATATTGATGTTAAAACGTTTCTCTACAACAACTAATCCTCCATCGTCTCACCGCTCATGACTGAGCTGCAGAGTTTGTAACATTAGATCAAACATGACACTTTATATTAGTGATGAAATGACAAGCTAACACTGGAGATGAAAGGACTGCAATCAGCTAGCTAACATTAGTTAGCTAAACTGTAACTTAAGGCTAAAGGTAGAAACTAGCTAAAAATAGTTAGCTTACCAGTAACTGAACGCTAAAGGTAGAAACTAGCTAACATTAGCATTCCTCTGTAGATGCTAAACACGATCTAATTCAGAAATGTGAAGTGTGTTAAACAAGCTAGATAATACTGTGTTTTCCAGTGAGTATTAAGATCATCAGACATCAGACAGATGTTAGTTCCAGTTCCACAAAGACAAAATTAGTCAAAAACTGATCTCAGATCAGTCTAGTAGAGTCAGTGAACCATCCTGATTACACAGCCCTATAGTCCTGTACCTGCAGCAGGTCCACACAGACCTGGATTGGGTCGGTTCAGACGGACATCAGTTTTATAGATGATCCACATCACCGTCACCAACACAAACCCTGCAGACACACAACATGTGGTCGCACGTTCAGAGACATAAACACTGATGGATCTTAAGAACTGATCAGATCAGTCAAATCTGTTCCGTGTTCATCTGTAAACATACCAACAGGTAAACACACACCTGCAGTTATCAGTGTTCAGACCAGTTAAAGGAAGACTCAGTCTGTGTTCATCTGAAGCTTCACTGTGACATTTCACAGCAGGACACCACCTTTATTTTTAGCTCCACATCATCATCAGACACAGACCTTCATACAGGAAGTCAGAAAACCGTCCGGTCTGTCACTGACACTAGCTTCATTAGCTTCATTAGCTTCATTAGCATCAATAAACTGATCAAAACATTCATCAACAATCATCTTAAAACTGTGTGATAAGAATTTTACTCAGACGACGTGCAGCAACTCACTACGACCGAGTCATTTCACTGCTCAGCAACTTCCAACAGTTGAAGACAGCTTTGGTCGTTTCAGTAAAACCACATATTTATGGAGGCAATGGCGCCCTCTAGAGGTGGGAACAAAGGAGGAAGTGATTAAGTTACAGAGACCCAAACTCAGAGAGAAGACAGACTAGATGGAAACAGAGAGGCTTTGTTTCCTGTTTCAAATTGACAGTCAGCTTCATTTCATTTAACCAGGTGTTTATTATTAAGTAGTAACCATAGCGATGCAGGTTCTCTAACCTTAACCAAGTCCTTATTTTAAGCTAGACCTTAAGCACAGTGTTGTGACATTATAAAAGGTTACTTCTTTGGACTGGTTGGTTCAGGTCCATTAACACAGTCGGTCATGTAGCATCATGGCTGTGTTGGATTTGGGTCACTGAGCGTTTTTCCGCGGGTGGTGCATTAAATCAGTGATTAATTAGGTTTTAAACAGATTTATTTTCATCCAGGTTCATTTTTAACATAGTGAGAGAAACGTTTTTCAGGACGTTTGCTGGTTCAGTTGAAATCCAGAACAGACCAGGACAGAGCTGCTAGTTTACACTCTGACAGCATCCTGGACACCCACAAAGGTTCAGTCCAGGAACAGGTGTCCCTCTTTAACCCCAGACGATAATGAAGTGAGCTAATCATATGCTAACTCCAGGTTATAAGCTAGTTAGCCAGACATGCTAACATTAGCAGCTTATGTTCAAAAAGGCAGTTAAATCTGTTCTGAAGCCCTTTGTTTATTAATTTATTTAATATTTTGTCATCGGTTGTGAACTGTTCATGACCCTGAACACCACATGAGGCGTTCAGGGTCGTATGTTGAGGAGATGAGTTGTGATGTGTCTTGATGTTTTTGGCTAAAAACTGTAGATTTCAATTATTCATTGGGCAAGACACGAAAACATGCTAATTAGCATCATGACAGCATATGCCAGGCAGCAATTATGTTAATCCCTGTGAGCATTTCAAACGCACCCTGTCACCTTCAGCTCCGAGACGATGGACGATCACATTAACTTAGTGGTTACAGAGCAGGGACACCGAGAGCGACAGGACCGGGCTCGTTCTGTTGGACATTCAGCTCCGAGTCGTCAACTGAATTAAATATGAATTCATCCTTCGTCTTCTCACACATTACATAACATCATGGTCAAACTGTGTGTGCACAGGCCTGATTGTACGGAAGCCCCCAGCTGCCAAAAACAAAGACATGTTAGAGTGGAACTGATGGACATAACAATAACTCAGACTTCACATGATCTGATGTTTGTGACTCAAAACTCATTGTTCTTTATTAGAATATAGGTAATTAATGATATTAAAGTTTGATATTATTTTATTACATAAAAGTCCCTGAATGTGTTCAGAGTGTGAAGGTAGACACAGAGGAAATCTGTTTTACTTTCATGTAAAAAGTACAACTTTACTCACTGTGAAGGGCGTTTATGTTATATAAAGTAAAATACATAAAATGGATAAATAAATCAAATAAAAAATATATATATAAATACTTTTAGACCTTTACACTAAGAGAGGACGACTGATCCCTGGTCAGTTCAGACCTTGACCCTGTCAGTCCACCTGTCCTCAGGTCTCACCTGTCCTCAGGTGGAGGTGGGGCCTGACAGCAGCAGTGTGAGGTGAACTGGTGATGAACTGAACTCACTGTGTTTCTCTTGGTATTAACCCACCTCTATATTAAAATGAGGAAACCGGTGTTTCTCAGTACGACTCAGCGGCCAATGAGAGGCGGTGAGCGCTGAGGCCTCTCCTCACAGGGGGAACTAATTTATTGAGCTCACGGTTGGAGGAAATGCACCATTAAAGGGCATATTTAAGCACATTTGCAATCCTTAGAAGAAGGTAACGGTATTTGAATTTGCCCCAGCTTGAAGGAGAGTCTTTAATGTTGTGTCCACGGGACAAACGCACATCAAAGCAGAGGACGTTCCTGACGCTCTAAATCAAATACTTGTGGATTAAAGAGGGAGGGGGGCAGGTGGCCCCCAGACTGTCCTCTGTGGCAGAGCTGCCGGGCACACCGCCTCACTGAGTGCGCTCCAATTGCCGCCTTGCACCGTGCTATCGTTCCCCAGAATGCAAATTAAATCCAGGCGACGGGAGCTGCTTTGAATTCCTGCAGGAGGGGTGATCCCCCCCCCCCCCTCCTGCTCTTATCAGCCCAGTGCTGGGGGAGACACAGAGAGACAGAGGGAGAGTATTTGTATGCAAAGGTACCTCCCCCCCAGTCATTTATGTATCTAGTACACACACACACACACACACACACACACACACACACACACACACACACACACACACACACACACACACACACACACACACACACTCTCACACACACACACACACACACACACACACACACTCACATTCACACACATACACACACACACACACACACACACACACACACACACACACACACACACACACACACACACACACACACCCTTGATGTTCCACAGGCTGCAGGATGAGTGAGTCCACTGACTTCAGATCTGGAACAGATTCGGACCCAGACCACCAACCAGTCCTGATCCCAGACTAACCAGTCCAATGAGGTTTCAGGGACCGATGAAGCTTAAAATGATGAAATCAAACAGAAGAAGAAGAAACCAGTGAATTCAAGAAGAAGGTGGAAACGTTTCAGAGGAAACAGTTGATGAAGTTTCTGAGTTCACACAAGATCGTTTGATGACCTGACAGCTGGATTATTGTGATAAAATGTCACCTTGTGATCAACAGAAGGAGCTCAGATCTGACCCAGGATCAGCCGGACAATAAGAGGCAAGGCGGAGAGTTTAACATCAGCGCTGTTCACTTGGATTCATCTTTAAATCCTCTTAAATCTTAAAGGAAGTCGACAGATTCATGGTGCAGGATGATTAAACTGCAGCGTCTTTAAACACAACGAGGAGTCTCAGCTTTAATCACTTCAACAACAGATCCACTTTCTTCAGAGATGTATTAAAGATTAGAGGAAGAGACGACGTCCCACTCTGCTCCTTCATTCACTCTCTTAATGAAAACTGGAGATAAGCTCTGCACTCGCTGCAGCCACATCACAGCCACAGGTCACATGACCTGATCTCATCAGAGACAAAGGTACAGTTCAACACGCCAGCCACAAACTGTCACTGTAGGAAGTTAATCCAGACTTCTACAGGATTTTAATTAGCAGCTGGATGAACCAGGACTTAAACATCAGGTCTCACACAGACCTGATTCTGCTCATCGTGGTCCTGATGTGAGTCAACAGAGTCCTGAGTCAACAGAGTCCTGAGACCTGAGTCAAGAGAGTCCTGAGTCAACGGAGTCCTGAGTCAGCAGGGTCCTGAGTCAACAGAGTCCTGAGACCTGAGTCAAGAGAGTCCTGAGTCAACAGAGTCCTGAGACCTGAGTCAACAGAGTCCTGAGTCAACAGAGTCCTGAGTCCTGAGTCAACAGAGTCCTGAGTCAACAGAGTCCTGAGACCTGAGTCAACAGAGTCCTGAGTCAACAGAGTCCTGAGACCTGAGTCAACAGAGTCCTGAGTCCTGAGTCAAGAGAGTCCTGAGTCAACGGAGTCCTGAGTCAACAGAGTCCTGAGACCTGAGTCAAGAGAGTCCTGAGTCAACAGAGTCCTGAGACCTGAGTCAACAGAGTCCTGAGTCCTGAGTCAACAGAGTCCTGAGTCAACAGAGTCCTTAGACCTGAGTCAAGAGAGTCCTGAGTCAACAGAGTCCTGAGACCTGAGTCAACAGAGTCCTGAGACCTGAGTCAAGAGAGTCCTGAGTCAACGGAGTCCTGAGACCTGAGTCAAGAGAGTCCTGAGTCAACGGAGTCCTGAGACCTGAGTCAAGAGAGTCCTGAGTCAACAGAGTCCTGAGACCTGAGTCAACAGAGTCCTGAGTCCTGAATCAACAGAGTCCTGAGTCAACAGAGTCCTGAGACCTGAGTCAACAGAGTCCTGAGTCCTGAGTCAACAGAGTCCTGAGTCAACAGAGTCCTGAGTCCTGAGTCAACAGAGTCCTGAGTCAACAGAGTCCTGAGACCTGAGTCAACAGAGTCCTGAGTCCTGAGTCAACAGAGTCCTGAGTCAACAGAGTCCTGAGTCAACAGAGTCCTGAGACCTGAGTCAACAGAGTCCTGAGTCAACAGAGTCCTGAGTCAACAGAGTCCTGAGTCCTGAGTCAACAGAGTCCTGAGTCAACAGAGTCCTGAGTCAACAGAGTCCTGAGACCTGAGTCAACAGAGTCCTGAGTCAACAGAGTCCTGAGACCTGAGTCAACAGAGTCCTGAGTCAACAGAGTCCTGAGACCTGAGTCAAGAGAGTCCTGAGTCAACAGAGTCCTGAGTCCTGAGTCAACAGAGTCCTGAGTCAACAGAGTCCTGAGTCAACAGAGTCCTGAGACCTGAGTCAACAGAGTCCCGAGTCAACAAAGTCCTGAGACCTGAGTCAACAGAGTCCTGAGTCAACAGAGTCCTGAGTCAGCAGGGTCCTGAGTCAACAGAGTCCTGAGACCTGAGTCAAGAGAGTCCTGAGTCAACAGAGTCCTGAGACCTGAGTCAACAGAGTCCTGAGTCAACAGAGTCCTGAGTCCTGAGTCAACAGAGTCCTGAGTCAACAGAGTCCTGAGACCTGAGTCAACAGAGTCCTGAGTCAACAGAGTCCTGAGACCTGAGTCAACAGAGTCCTGAGTCCTGAGTCAAGAGAGTCCTGAGTCAACAGAGTCCTGAGACCTGAGTCAACAGAGTCCTGAGACCTGAGTCAACAGAGTCCTGAGTCAACAGAGTCCTGAGTCCTGAGTCAACAGAGTCCTGAGTCAACAGAGTCCTGAGACCTGAGTCAACAGAGTCCTGAGACCTGAGTCAAGAGAGTCCTGAGTCAACAGAGTCCTGAGACCTGAGTCAACAGAGTCCTGAGTCAACAGAGTCCTGAGTCCTGAGTCAACAGAGTCCTGAGTCAACAGAGTCCTGAGACCTGAGTCAACAGAGTCCTGAGTCAACAGAGTCCTGAGACCTGAGTCAACAGAGTCCTGAGTCCTGAGTCAAGAGAGTCCTGAGTCAACAGAGTCCTGAGACCTGAGTCAACAGAGTCCTGAGACCTGAGTCAACAGAGTCCTGAGTCAACAGAGTCCTGAGTCCTGAGTCAACAGAGTCCTGAGTCAACAGAGTCCTGAGACCTGAGTCAACAGAGTCCTGAGACCTGAGTCAAGAGAGTCCTGAGTCAACAGAGTTCTGAGTCAACAGAGTCCTGAGACCTGAGTCAACAGAGTCCTGAGTCAACAGAGTCCTGAGACCTGAGTCAACAGAGTCCTGAGTCAACAGAGTCCTGAGACCTGAGTCAACAGAGTCCTGAGTCAACAGAGTCCTGAGACCTGAGTCAACAGAGTCCTGAGTCCTGAGTCAAGAGAGTCCTGAGTCAACAGAGTCCTGAGACCTGAGTCAACAGAGTCCTGAGACCTGAGTCAACAGAGTCCTGAGTCAACAGAGTCCTGAGTCCTGAGTCAACAGAGTCCTGAGTCAACAGAGTCCTGAGTCCTGAGTCAACAGAGTCCTGAGTCAACAGAGTCCTGAGTCAACAGAGTCCTGAGACCTGAGTCAACAGAGTCCTGAGTCAACAGAGTCCTGAGTCAACAGAGTCCTGAGTCCTGAGTCAACAGAGTCTGAGTCAACAGAGTCCTGAGTCAACAGAGTCCTGAGACCTGAGTCAACAGAGTCCTGAGTCAACAGAGTCCTGAGACCTGAGTCAACAGAGTCCTGAGTCAACAGAGTCCTGAGACCTGAGTCAAGAGAGTCCTGAGTCAACAGAGTCCTGAGTCAACAGAGTCCTGAGTCAACAGAGTCCTGAGTCAACAGAGTCCTGAGTCAACAGAGTCCTGAGACCTGAGTCAACAGAGTCCCGAGTCAACAGAGTCCTGAGACCTGAGTCAACAGAGTCCTGAGACCTGAGTCAACAGAGTCCTGAGTCAACAGAGTCCTGAGTCAGCAGGGTCCTGAGTCAACAGAGTCCTGAGACCTGAGTCAAGAGAGTCCTGAGTCAACAGAGTCCTGAGACCTGAGTCAACAGAGTCCTGAGTCAACAGAGTCCTGAGTCCTGAGTCAACAGAGTCCTGAGTCAACAGAGTCCTGAGACCTGAGTCAACAGAGTCCTGAGTCAACAGAGTCCTGAGACCTGAGTCAACAGAGTCCTGAGTCCTGAGTCAAGAGAGTCCTGAGTCAACAGAGTCCTGAGACCTGAGTCAACAGAGTCCTGAGACCTGAGTCAAGAGAGTCCTGAGTCAACAGAGTCCTGAGACCTGAGTCAACAGAGTCCTGAGTCCTGAGTCAACAGAGTCCTGAGTCAACAGAGTCCTTAGACCTGAGTCAAGAGAGTCCTGAGTCAACAGAGTCCTGAGACCTGAGTCAACAGAGTCCTGAGACCTGAGTCAAGAGAGTCCTGAGTCAACGGAGTCCTGAGACCTGAGTCAAGAGAGTCCTGAGTCAACGGAGTCCTGAGACCTGAGTCAAGAGAGTCCTGAGTCAACAGAGTCCTGAGACCTGAGTCAACAGAGTCCTGAGTCCTGAGTCAACAGAGTCCTGAGTCAACAGAGTCCTGAGACCTGAGTCAACAGAGTCCTGAGTCCTGAGTCAACAGAGTCCTGAGTCAACAGAGTCCTGAGTCCTGAGTCAACAGAGTCCTGAGTCAACAGAGTCCTGAGACCTGAGTCAACAGAGTCCTGAGACCTGAGTCAACAGAGTCCTGAGTCAACAGAGTCCTGAGTCAACAGAGTCCTGAGTCAACAGAGTCCTGAGACCTGAGTCAACGGAGTCCTGAGACCTGAGTCAAGAGAGTCCTGAGTCAACGGAGTCCTGAGACCTGAGTCAAGAGAGTCCTGAGTCAACAGAGTCCTGAGACCTGAGTCAACAGAGTCCTGAGTCCTGAGTCAACAGAGTCCTGAGTCAACAGAGTCCTGAGACCTGAGTCAACAGAGTCCTGAGTCCTGAGTCAACAGAGTCCTGAGTCAACAGAGTCCTGAGTCCTGAGTCAACAGAGTCCTGAGTCAACAGAGTCCTGAGACCTGAGTCAACAGAGTCCTGAGTCAACAGAGTCCTGAGTCAACAGAGTCCTGAGACCTGAGTCAACAGAGTCCTGAGTCAACAGAGTCCTGAGTCAACAGAGTCCTGAGTCCTGAGTCAACAGAGTCCTGAGTCAACAGAGTCCTGAGTCAACAGAGTCCTGAGACCTGAGTCAACAGAGTCCTGAGTCAACAGAGTCCTGAGACCTGAGTCAACAGAGTCCTGAGTCAACAGAGTCCTGAGACCTGAGTCAAGAGAGTCCTGAGTCAACAGAGTCCTGAGACCTGAGTCAACAGAGTCCTGAGTCAAGAGAGTCCTGAGACCTGAGTCAAGAGAGTCCTGAGTCCTGAGTCAAGAGAGTCCTGAGTCAACGGAGTCCTGAGTCCTGAGTCAACAGAGTCCTGAGTCAACAGAGTCCTGAGTCAACAGAGTCCTGAGACCTGAGTCAACAGAGTTCTGAGTCAACAGAGTCCTGAGACCTGAGTCAAGAGAGTCCTGAGTCCTGAGTCCTGAGACCTGAGTCAACAGAGTCCTGAGTCCTGAGTCAACAGAGTCCTGAGACCTGAGTCAACAAAGAGACAGAAGACAAACACAAAGAGAAAGAAGACAAACACAAAGAGACAGAGCAAACACAAAGAGACAGAACAAACACACAGAGACAAAACAAACACAAAGAGACAGAAGACAAACACAAAGAGGAAGAAGACAAACACAAAGAGACAAAACAAACACAGAGACAGAACAAACACAAAGAGGCAAAACAAACACAAAGAGACAGAAGACAACACAAAGGGACAGAACAAACACAAAGAGGCAAAACAAACACAAAGAGACATAAGACAACACAAAGGGACAGAACAAACACAAAGAGCGAAAGACAAACACAAAGAGACAGAAGACAAACACAAAGAGGAAGAAGATAACCACAAAGAGACAGAAGACAAACACAAAGAGACAGAAGACAAACACAAAGAGACAGAAGACAAACACAAAGAGACAGAACAAACACAAAGAGACAGAAGACAAACACACAAAGACAAAACAAACCCAAAGATACAGAAAAAACACAAAGAGACAAAACAAACACAAGGAGACAGAAGACAAACACAAAGAGACAGAACAAACACACAGAGACAAAACAAACACAAAGAGACAGAACAAACACAAAGAGACAGAACAAACACACAGAGACAAAACAAACACAAAGAGACAGAAGACAAACACAAAGAGGAAGAAGACAAACACAAAGAGACAAAACAAACACAGAGACAGAACAAACACAAAGAGGCAAAACAAACACAAAGAGACAGAAGACAACACAAAGGGACAGAACAAACACAAAGAGGCAAAACAAACACAAAGAGACAGAAGACAACACAAAGGGACAGAACAAACACAAAGAGGCAAAACAAACACAAAGAGACATAAGACAACACAAAGGGACAGAACAAACACAAAGAGCGAAAGACAAACACAAAGAGACAGAAGACAAACACAAAGAGGAAGAAGACAAACACAAAGAGAAGAAGACAAACACAAAGAGACAAAACAAACACAAAGAGACAGAAGACAAACACAAAGAGACAGAAGACAAACACAAAGAGACAGAACAAACACAAAGAGACAGAAGACAAACACACAAAGACAAAACAAACCCAAAGATACAGAAAAAACACAAAGAGACAAAACAAACACAAGGAGACAGAAGACAAACACAAAGAGACAGAACAAACACACAGAGACAAAACAAACACAAAGAGACAGAACAAACACAAAGAGACAGAAGACAACACAAAGAGACAGAATACAAACACAAAGAGGAAGAAGACAAACACAAAGAGACAGAACAAACACAAAGAGACAGAAGACAAACACACAAAGACAAAACAAACCCAAAGATACAGAAAAAACACAAAGAGACAAAACAAACACAAGGAGACAGAAGACAAACACAAAGAGACAGAACAAACACACAGAGACAAAACAAACACAAAGAGACAGAACAAACACAAAGAGACAGAAGACAACACAAAGAGACAGAATACAAACACAAAGAGGAAGAAGACAAACACAAAGAGACAGAACAAACACAAAGAGACAGAATACAAACACAAAGAGGAAGAAGACAAACACAAAGAGACAGAATACAAACACAAAGAGGAAGAAGACAAACACAAAGAGACAGAAGACAAACACAAAGAGACAGAACAAACACAAAGAGACAGAATACAAACACAAAGAGACAGAACAAACACAAAGAGACAAAACAAACACAAAGAGACAGAACAAACACAAAGAGACAGAATACAAACACAAAGAGGAAGAAGACAAACACAAAGAGACAGAACAAACACAAAGAGACAGAAGACAAACACAAAGAGACAGAACAAACACAAAGAGACAGAAGACAAACACAAAGAGGAAGAAGACAAACACAAAGAGACAGAACAAACACAAAGAGACAAAACAAACACAAAGAGACAGATCAAACAAAAAGAGACAGAAGACAAACAAAAAGAGGAAGAAGACAAACACAAAGAGACAGAACAAACACAAAGAGACAGAACAAACACAAAGAGACAAAACAAACACAAAGAGACAGAACAAACAAAAAGAGACAGAAGACAAACAAAAAGAGGAAGAAGACAAACACAAAGAGACAGAACAAACACAAAGAGACAGAACAAACACAAAGAGACAAAACAAACACAAAGAGACAGAACAAACAAAAAGAGACAGAAGACAAACAAAAAGAGGAAGAAGATAACCACAAAGAGACAGAAGACAAACACAAAGAGACAGAAGACAAACACAAAGAGACAGAAGACAAACACAAAGAGACAGAAGACAAACACAAAGAGACAACTGTGGAGCTGTTAGCAGCCCTTCCTCAGTCCTCTGGTCACTGAGTTCAGAGCCTGGAGACAAAGACAGAAATGTTGGTGTGTTTCTCATGGAGAAAATGAAAAAGAAGAAATAAATGACTTTTTTCTTCATAAAGAGGATGTGAGTCTTATTTTGACTGGAGACATGAATATTTAAACATGCAGAGCAGCTACAGAGAGCTCGCTGCCATTTGTGCCTTTTCTACATCTGCAGTCGCCTCTTAAATTAAACATTAATTACACTCCTTCATAAAGGAACAATACAGAGCTCAAGCATTCTGCTTTTGCCAAGTTAATTATTTCCAATTTGCAACAAAATATGTGTGAACGTGTCAAAGTGAAGATCCACTTCACAGAGATGGAGAAAAAACAGAAAGTTGTTCACGCTGCACAGACAGTTTCATCAGGTCTGCCCTCAGAGGAATTTTAATTTGAAGGAATGTTTGTGATCATCTTTTGGACTCTGCAGCTCGTTAGTTTTATTGTTGGACAAAGAAGAAGCAACTCAGAGAGGAAGTACTCATCAAATCCAGGTGAAAACATCTGCTCGTTTACTACAAATGATTAATGAACGACTTCATCACTGACTGAACGACTCTGTCCATCATTATTGTTATTTTGTTTCTTTCATTAACTATAATTAGTCATGTGAAGTAATTATCATGTGGTGGCTAAACGGTTTTACTGTTCAGCAGATTTTTAAACTGTCCATAATAAATGTTTCTTTGTGATTTACAAGTAAAAAATTAAAAATATGAAACGTGTGAAAACAATGTGCCCTTTGATTCATCACATTTAAAATTATTTTATTATTATCATTATTATTATTATTATTATTATTATTATCATTATTATCATTATTAATAATAATAATAATTAATAATAAAGAAGAGTAAGAATACATCATACATCATAGTTATTAAATATGATAAGATCTTAATTGTCTATAGTGAATCTTGAACTACAGATCTATGTAGAAAGTATAAACAGCCTCTCTGACATTAATACATGGAGGATTAATCCTTCATTAATGTGTCGGAGCAGGGAGAGAGTATCTTTAGGTTTTCATCACTGGATTTTAGAGAAAAACATCTACTATCACACAATATCATGTCCTGTTTTACCTAAGACATGAAAACATAACAGCCATAATGATTTAAATATATTTTATTGAAAGTGAAAATGGCAAGAACATTGTTAATTATATAACCAGATGAAGGTCAGATCCAGGCCTCAGTACAATCTGTCTGCTGCCATAACCTCAGTCAGTGAAGTGGCAGCTCAGGTACCTTTATAATGTGAATGTGTTATTTTGGTTCACTTTAGGAAAAGTCATCAAACTTCAGGCTTAAAGAAATTTAGGGTATTTTTACTGCTGTCTAATGTCAAAATGGGTCCAATTTGACCCGAACAGTTTGTAAGGGTTAAATATATCATTCAGATGTTCTGATCACAGTCAGTGTTTTACCTGCAGTAGATTCAGTTTAGATCAGCAGCAGCAGGAGCAGCAGCAGCAGGAGGAGCGGCAGGAGCAGGACGAGCACAAGGAGCAGCAGCAGGAACAGCAGCAGGAGCAGCAGCAGGAACAGCAGCAGCAGGAGCAGCAGCAGGAGCAGCAGCAGGAGCAGCAGCAGGAACAGCAGCAGGAACAGCAGCAGGAGCAGCAGCAGGAACAGCAGGAACAGCAGGAGCAGCAGCACCAGGGGCAGCACCAGGAGCAGCAGCAGGAGCAGCACAAGGAGCAGCAGCAGGAGCAGCAGCAGGAGCAGCAGCAGGAACAGCAGCAGCAGGAGCAGCAGCAGGAGCAGCAGCAGGAGCAGCAGCAGGAACAGCAGGAACAGCAGGAGCAGCAGCACCAGGGGCAGCACCAGGAGCAGCAGCAGGAGCAGGACGGGCACAAGGAGCAGCACAAGGAGCAGCAGCAGTTGCAGCAGCAGGAGCAGCAGCAGGAACAGCAGGAGCAGCAGCACCAGGGGCAGCACCAGGAGCAGCAGCAGGAACAGCAGGAGCAGCAGCACCAGGGGCAGCACCAGGAGCAGCAGCAGGAGCAGGACGAGCACAAGGAGCAGCACAAGGAGCAGCAGCAGGAGCATCAGCAGGAACAGCAGCACCAGGAGCAGCAGCAGGAGCAGGAGCAGGACGAGCACAAGGAGCAGGAGCAGAGTGACGAGCTGCAGAGAAACATGTTTTAGAAACATGAAAAAACTTTACTTTGAAAATACATTTTGTGAACCATAGAACTACCACCTATTGCATGCACTGTATCACTCCACCAATCAGCTTTTGACAGAGCTGTGTAGGAATACAGTAGTGGTTGAGAAAATATAGTTCCAAATTAAGGTCTGTTTGAAATTATTAAAAATAAAGAGACAGTTCAACTGATTTAACTAAAACTTTTTCATCACTTAAACATCTTTAATGTGTCCTGTTAATTATAATAAACATTAAATATTTAAAGGACCTGTGGTGAAGGGGGGACACACTGTGAATCCAAACATGATACTTTATTGTTGTTACTTAAACCTGAGACCAGATTCAAACATTTCTTCATTGGTTTTTAACGACTCTGTTAATTAATTTAAATCCAGTTTTCTGTTTCCCTCTGGTGCTTTAAACAGCTATCTGTCATTGATTTCAGATGGATGTGATTGAGACAGAGGTGCACAGTTTGTTTGGTTACTTCAAAAGAGTGATCATCTGTGGGTCAATCTGAGGAAATCTGCTTTCACTGTTTCTCTCAAGAACAAATTAAAGTCTCTTCAGTCTTTAAGCAGCTTTGAGGAGTGAAGCACAAAATACCTTTTCTCTGCTGCTCAGCCAGGAGATTAACTTCCTGTCCGCAGAGGATTTCATCTGCTGATGATTCAAAGGTAACGACACGACCACAAGGATGATGATGGAGGAGGGAGGACGAAGTGTTTACTGACACACACACACACACACACACAAACACACACTGTGGTCAGGTGTCAGCAGGTTCCGTCAGGTGCAGGAAGTAGCTCAACCATTGTAATGGATGAAGAGGAAAAATACTTTTCAATGTAAAAGGTGTCAGTGTGACATCGTCACAGCTGATGTCCGACAGGAGACTGACGGACCAGGTCTGGTGTTCTGATGTGGTCTGGGTTTTTTGGGTCTCGCTCAGACCCTCTTCCTCCTGTAAGGGTTTTGGCTGCAGCTTCTGATTCACCGCTGTAATCACAGGAAGTAATCAGGCACCGTTCGCTTAAGACGGATTTCATCAA
Organism: Seriola aureovittata; assembly: GCF_021018895.1. Taxonomy (NCBI): domain Eukaryota; kingdom Metazoa; phylum Chordata; class Actinopteri; order Carangiformes; family Carangidae; genus Seriola; species Seriola aureovittata. The sequence goes on along the minus strand of NC_079374.1, from coordinate 374,597 downwards.
AGTGCTCAGGTCACAGGCTTTGGACGATTACAACCAGGATCAGGACGGTTCACACAGGACACACTGAGACACACAGGCTTGAACCTCTGGACCTCAAGACCAGGTCCCACAAAGACAACAAGGATTGGACTGGATTTAATCCAGTTTTATGAGTCCAGCAGTCCACGGCTCAGTTCTGGATGGGGTTTGATCATCCTCTGGACCGGGTCTTACTGTCCTAAGATCCCTCTCTGATGCAGTTTAATTATCCCTGGGTCTATCAGGACTGGATCAGACTTTCATCAAGTCGCTTTCGGACAGGCCTCGTTATCTTCAGGTCTAGTTTTGATCTGGTCTGACTGTCCTTGTGTCCTTTTTGGATCCGGTGTAATTATCTTTGGGTTGGTTGACACCAGGTCTGAAGGTCCCAGGGTCTATTGTGGATCAGGTCTCACCATCTTCAGATGTTTGGGTCACTTTGATTCATCTGTGTCAGGTAACACAAGAAGGTTTTCCTCAGATCCTTCTTGTGATTGGGTCCAGAACTTTGGACTTGTGAAGACCAGGATCCAGGGTTCAGGTTATAAAAGAACATGAATTTCAACAAACCTGACAATTACTGTACTTTCATCAAGAGGTTCTGTATCATCATTTTAATATTTTAATGAAGCAGACATTAAGTCCAGTTCCAGACCTGGACAGGTTCTGGATGTTGTGTTCTTGTATGAGGTCTCAGAGGATGATAAGACACAAACACTTTTTTATATCAGATAACTTCAGAACTATGTCGACCCTCTTCAGACTAAACCAGTCACACCCAAACAGATCTGACCTCTGACCCCCTCAAATCCGGGTCTTTGGGTCCTGCTGGATCAGGACTCAAACTTTCCTGTGGAGACTGAAACAAAGACAAAGTGTTTAGAAAAGCGTTGCAGGTTAGCGTCTCCACGCACTGGAGTGGACTCATTAGTTTGTGCCCCCGGGCGGCGTTTCATCAGGCGGCGGCTGTGGCGGTGGCGGTCTCGCTGGTGTGGTGGTTGTTGTGAGTCTGTTGTTGCAGATTGTTTGTCGGATCAGAGTCGTCACAAGAATCAATTAATGATGAGAGGGAGGCGAGTCGCAGCAGCCACGGGATAAAACCACAGCCTCTGACACCACACTATTGTCTGCTTTTGTTTCTTCTACAGAGGCCGGGGGGTGAGGGGGGGTGGGGCTGGGGGTGGGGGGTGGGGGGTGGACTTGTTTCTGTTATTTGCTTTTAACTCAGTCAAACCAGACACTGGCTCAGATTATTCAGACATGCATGAAAAATTCATAACCACTTATTCAAACTTCAGCTTCTTGATTATTTCAACAGAGAAACTCAGAGTTTCATGAGCCTCCGGGAACAAGAGGGTCCACAATCCTCTGATCCAGGACCGGGACGGGACCGGGACTGTCCTACTTCACTATCCATGTTCACTGATTCAACCTGTGGTGTTTCATCATGAGACTCACCTGTCCACAGGTCAAAACCAGCTGAGTGTCGTCCAATTCAAGGCGTCTCCATGTGACCTTTAATATCTGAAGGTCAAACCTCGGGACAGTTCACGACCTCAGGTGTTGTCACTGTAGCTGTGTCTCCTCCTTCAGAGAACTCACCTGAAGACACATTACACTGTCTCAAATCAAAGGGCTCCTTCAGGTGTGTCCTTTGTTTCCTGGACGACAAAGGCTGGAATATGTTGGATTCCTCCTGGTTCGACATATCCCAAGATGCATTGCACTCCGGTAATGAAAGCAAACCACACTGACAGTGAGTCTGAGGATCATCAGTATTGTGTTTCAGTTCGACAGCTAACGGTACAACTGTTAAAACCAAGAGACTCAACACAAAAAGTTTTAGTGAAAGAAAGTTACCTGTTGTCAAGGTTGCTAGGCAACAGGAGCCATGCTTTGCGACGCAACAGTAAGGGCGGAAACATCTGGTAGACCAGACCAAACACAACATCTGGAGAACATAAGAAGTGTTTTGACCAATACAATTAGTTAATTCTAGTTTAAAGTTTATTCATAATTCATTTTTTAATCTTTATTTTTAAAATCTTTTTTTGTTTTTATATCTTTATCTCAAACATCTGAAATGTTCTGATCAGTTTAACTTTAACGTTTTCATTTAAATAAACTCACTGAATGTGAAGGTTAACTGGTTAACTGGTTAGCCAGTTAATAGTATATAGTAACTGGTTAGCCAGTTAACCAGTCATCATAAACAGAACTACTCATGTTTTTAACTTTATCTCCATGACAACAGTTAGAAGTGTTTAACCCTTATTCTCCTCTCACAGACTGAAAAGGTAAAAGACTTTCAGCTGCTGCAGTGACGCGAGGATCTTAAACACTTCACACAGACTGAACCAGGACACAGAGCTTGGGTCCAGACCAAAACCAGAACCAGAACCAGAACCAGAACCAGAACTCACCTGAGGCAGCTGAACTGAGGCTGCAGTGTCCAGTGGACTTTACGAGGTTAAATCTTCACTTCTTCTTCTGCGTCAGCGTTGTTGTTGTGAATCAGTCTGCCGCTGCAGATCGGCGTCCTCTGCCGACCTCACTTCCTCTGACTCGTGTTTCCCACCCGCTCACTCTGAACCTGAGAGGAGTCTGAGGGAAAACCAGGACCCGGTGTGGGGTCTGTGAGGCGGCACCGAGCGACCTCCAGCTGCTCCTGTTTCTGCTGCTGTTTGTGTTGGGGGGGCGTCGAGTCTCTCAGGTGTCACAGCTGGTATAGAGGAGAGGATGATGATACTGAGGAGACAGGAGGAGGAAGAGCAGCTGAGTAAACACTCTCATCCTCTTCTCAGAAACTGATCTGAGCTCAGATCTCATATCTACTGTTCACACTGATTCCACTGTCAGCTGATCAGCAGCTGGAGGAAACTTTAAAGGTAGTGAGAAGAAACTTTACAACAACACAAACACTAGACAGAGAGAGAGAGAGAGAGAGAGAGAGAGAGAAGACACACCAACACACACTCACCTGATCACACAGGACACTAATATACACACACCTGTATGGAGCGTGATGTCATCAGAGGGCTTAGTGTTGTGGTTGGTTATGTGCTGGTTAGGTTATTAGTTGGTTTAAGACTGTGCTTAGTTAAACACCCATTATTGATTAATCTGGTGATTATTTTATTGATTCATTGTTCAGACTGTGTAACATGAAACTCAGCTTCACAGAGTCTGAGGTGACGTCCTCAAACGTCTTGTTTCCACAGAGAGACCCAGTTCACAGACTGAAAACAGAAAGTTTTCACAATTAAAAGCTTCAAAGAAACAATTTACTCAAAAAATTATCAAGTGTTGCCATCAACCAACGAATTGTTTCATTGGAAACTCAAACACTCTTCATCCCTCTGCCTTTACTGTGTCCAGCAGAGTTGAAACTCATGTCCACTGTGTCGTTTTCACTATTAGTATATATTTTATTTAGAAAAGTTGCTTAGAGGTTAAATTGTATTTGGTACAAACCTCATTTTCATTTTCTGTTCTTAGCTCCAGGTGGTGAGAAATGAACTGAGGCTCAAACCATTAATTAACAGCACAGAAGCTCCTGGTCACACAAGTAATGTTAGCATAAAGATTAACATTAGCATACAGAGTGATGTTAGCATTAAAAGTAATGTTAGCATAAAGATTAACATTAGCATACAGAGTGATGTTAGCATTAAAAGTAATGTTAGCATAAAGATTAACATTAGCATACAGAGTGATGTTAGCATTAAAAGTAATGTTAGCATAAAGATTAACATTAGCATACAGAGTGATGTTAGCATTAAAAGTAATGTTAGCATAAAGATTAACATTAGCATACAGAGTGATGTTAGCATTAAAAGTAATGTTAGCATAAAGATTAACGTTAGCATACAGAGTGATGTTAGCATTAAAAGTAATGTTAGCATAAAGATTAATGTTAGCATACAGAGTGATGTTAGCATTAAAAGTAATGTTAGCATAAAGAATAACGTTAGCATACAGAGTGATGTTAGCATTAAAAGTAATGTTAGCATAAAGATTAACATTAGCATACAGAGTGATGTTAGCATTAAAAGTAATGTTAGCATAAAGATTAATGTTAGCATACAGAGTGATGTTAGCATTAAAAGTAATGTTAGCATAAAGAATAACGTTAGCATACAGAGTGATGTTAGCATTAAAAGTAATGTTAGCAGAAAGATTAACGTTAGCATACAGAGTGATGTTAGCATTAAAAGTAATGTTAGCATAAAGATTAATGTTAGCATACAGAGTGATGTTAGCATTAAAAGTAATGTTAGCATAAAGATTAATGTTAGCATACAGAGTGATGTTAGCATTAAAAGTAATGTTAGCATAAAGATTAATGTTAGCATACAGAGTGATGTTAGCATTAAAAGTAATGTTAACATAAAGAGTAACATTAGCATTAAAAGTAACATTAGCATAAAGAATAATGTAAGCATTAAGAGTAACATTAACATAAAGAATATTGCTAGCATACAGAATAATGTTACTATTAAAAGTAACACTAGCATAGAAAAATTAACATTAGTACAAATAATAGTATGTTGCTGTAAAATGCAACATTAGCACAGAAAAGTTATGTTAGTAACAATAACGTAAGTAACATGAGCATACAGACAGTAACGTTGTCATTAAGTGACATTAGCCAGAAAGTTTGTATAACGTTAGGATAAAATACATGATGTTAGGGTTAAAAAAATAGTAATAAAAAAATGAAGGGAGCATAAAACACGTAACATTAGCATAACAATGTTAAATCACCATGATGAAAACTCTTGAAACAGAAAAAACAAAAAAGATTTTTCTCGTTAATTTGACAAGTTGTTTTCTCACATGGTTATTAGTGAGCAGATAGTTGGAGGTGAAGTGGTGACAAAAAAATCCTCCTATAAACATTATAAAGTCACTAATGTTTGCATAAAAGAATAAACTAATTTAAAAAGTCATCTTTTCCATTAAAATACTGGAAATAGACAGATATTTATAAAATAAACAAAAGGTTAGTAATGAAGAAAATATTAGCATGAATGAAAATCCTGCTGCACAAGATCACAGACCCTCAGACGGGATTTTATATATATATATATATATATATATATATACATACAGTGTGGTGTGTGTGTGTGTGTGTGTGTGTGTGTGTGTGTGTGTGTGTGTGTGTGTGTGTGTGTGTGTGTGTGCACTGGGCTGGATGTTACTGATAAACACCCTGATGATTTTACCCTGCGTGCTTTCAGCCCCAATACTTCAGTCCAAAACAACCAAACTGTGTGTGTTTCCACGCAGTGTTTAACCCCCCACCCCCGCCCACACCCCCGCCCCCGCCCCCGCCCCCGCCAACCCTGCCGCCTGGAGTAGACCACAGCTACACAGTGTTAATCCCTCTTTCAGAAATCAATTCAAACACCAGCAACTTTCAGCTGAAGCCCTGAGACGTTTGGTCTCAGTTTGATCCAGTTTCACAGAGAAACTCCTGCAGCTGAGACACGAGACAGACGGAGTCTCTGAGAGGACACGTCAAATTACAGCTCGTCCTCTCACCAGCAGCAGAGCTGTGGATCATTTACTGTTGTTACCGTAGAGACGAGACCTTCAAACACTCAGAGCCTGATGCTGAGGTTTAAACTGGTCCAGACTGGGTCAGACCTGGACCACATGTTGATCTGATCCACTCACTTCCTGAGGATATCATGATCTCTGATGTCCCTCTGCGCAGCGGCCATTTTGTTTTCAGGTTGTCTGTCCGTATCATTCTTGTGGACATGATATCTCAGAAACACCTTGAAGAAACTTCTTCAAATTTGGCACAAAACTTCACTAGGACACAAGTGTGAAATAATTAGATTTGGGGTATCAAAGGTCAAAGGCCAAGGTCACGGTGTCCTCAGGAAACATTTTTTAGCTGTTACTCAAGACTTCACAGAAATTCTGACCAAATTTCATACAGATGTTTAATATGTTCTCTGACTCTGGATAAACAGGAAGTGACCTAGAACTAGTCTGAGTGGAGCAGGAGGAGACTCTAGTTTCCTTCAGTATCACAGTGATCCAGTGATGACATCATTACACACTGCAGACAGGAAGTGATCCCAGCTGATTCAGCTGCTGTTACTGAGACACTTTGACTCCATGGAAACAGATAAAGGCCAAAATAAACAGTGATCAAAATACTAACAATACTACAACTGTTACTACCACTACTCCCAGCACTTGGCCCCTCTTGGCCACCGTACACAAGGATGCACATTAATATGACCCGATGCAGAAATAAAGACTTTTATTTTCTAATCTCGACATGTAAATTCCTGTCAGACTTAAAGAAGCCTGTAACAACGTGAACCAAACCAGATCCAGACCCGGCCTTTCTCCTCAGAGTTCAGAGCAACATGAATCCTCCATCAGCAGCTGTGGAAATATTAAATCCATTATGTGTTTAATCACAGCGTCATCTCTCTCAGATTAATCGTCTCTGGGAGGCGACCAGGACAAATTAACAGCAGGTTTTCGTGCTAATTTTAACTGTAATCCGGGTGTTGATTGACAGTGTTGTCAGACCTCAGAATAACTCTCCACTCCAGTGTCCGTGCTGTTTGGATTATTTAAGATTATGTTGTAATTCCCCTTTAATCTCCTCCGCTCTAAGATTGGAGAGTCGCACTCTGCAATGAAGTGTCGAAAGCGTCTGATGAGATGTGGAAATCCTCCTCCTCCTCCTCATCGTCATTCTGCTCCTCGTCAACAACTTTCTCTGCAGCTGTGAACTGATCATCAGCTTTTATCAGAGATTATCAGTGAGACTCTGCAGCAGAGCAGATGAGGAGCTTCACACAAACACAGAGATATGACAGATATTAAACACGTCCTCGTTCATAAACATCTGACTTTTAGACGAAGGGTCGAAAAGATCAACGATGTTCTTTCAGGTGAAAACTGTTAAACTGAGACTCAACGACAGACACAGTTTACAGACTGACACGTTTCATATCTAAAGACTTTCCAAAGATTTTCTTTCTTTCTTTTCCATCATTCTCCCCATGTGTAGAGGCTACAGTCCTCGCTGCAGTCGGCCCCGGTTCGAATCCCGCATCGGACGGCCTTTCACTGCATGTCATTCCCCCTCTCTCTGCCTCCCTGTTTCCTGTCACTCTCCACTGTGCTGTCCATTAAAGGCATAAAAGCCCAAAAAAATATACTTTAAAAAAAAAAAAACCGGCTGGACCTTCAGTTAGTGGTAAAAAAAAACAAAAAGCCTTGTCAGTGAAACTGAACTGGGTTTGGGGGGGGCAGGGGGTGGGGGGGTACTGTATGGAGCTGGTGTGTAGACCTGGTTCAGATCCTGTTAGTAATGGAGATTTAAAGAATGTGTGAAGGACATGAAGACAATATTTTATCAGTGGAGAGGAGAGTTTGTGTGTGTGACAGCTTCTCTTCACAGGGTGGGGTGTCATCTGATAGGTGGTCTTCCTCCTCGTCTCCCAGTCTCTGAACACCCAGAGGAGGAAAGGTCAGCTGGAAGATTTCTGTCAGAAAAGACAAAGAAGTCAAAACACTGAGCGTCTCGTCACTGCAGCAACTCACATCTTCCATCTGAAAAGTCTCAAACAATAATAATAAAAAATGACCTACCTCTCTAAAAAATGATCTGAAAAAACTAATTTACTAAATCCCTCAAAACAAACAAACAAACAAAATTTTTTCCCAAAATTTTACTGTTACAAGAACTGGATTTATAATCTCATCATCAATCATTTACTCGTCTCCTAATTACTGACTGAGCTGATAGTTTAAATTAAATTAAGTATAATTTTACCATTTAAACATTTTGAGTATATGTAGACAATGTTCTTAGTACCTCATAATCTGGAGATTTTATCTTTTAATTTTGGTGCCACAATCCTGACTGACTATTTTAATGTGATTGAATTTTTTAGTGACTAAAAATAGTCTGAGCATTTCATTCCTCAGGTTTATATCTGAAAAATCAAACGTTAAAATGTCAAAATTGAGGTTTATTAACTAAAAAGCAGTTTGCATCAGAATCACATGCTGTCATCTTTTAAAATTTTTATTTTGTAATTCTGACAGAAATATTCTGTAATCCCGATTTCCTGTCTCAAATTTATATGTCAAATCTTATAATTTTGACTCTAAATCTTGACTTATCCATGAATATTTTCTTTTTTGATCTTTTCATGTGTTTCTTCCTGTTCCTGGCAAAATTGATCTTCCATATCATTCTCATCCTGTTTATAGAAAATAAAGTAAAAAGTCTAAATTGCTTGAACACAGCTAGTGTGATGATGTAACACAAACCAATTTATTTCTGCTCTGCTCTCCTGCTTGTTTTACAGCTGATTCTCATTCTGCTCAGTCTCTGTCCTCTCAATTAAAACCGCTCTGTATTTTCACTCAGCACCAGGAGAAAATGTGATTTTGGAAAAACTGAAGAACTAATCAACGTAAAAGGCAGGACCGACCCATTTAGATATTAACTGCCTGTTAACTGTGGCCTCAGCAAATTCAAACTTTCAGAGGAGAATTAAGGTTACGTAAGCATGTCGACTGGTGTGGAGCGACGCTGTAAAACAATATCATTTCACCAGAGAGGATTAATTTCTCGCTGTCGGTTTCCTTGAGTTCTCAGGCAGAAAGTCAGACAGAAGGAGGGAAATTAATGTTTTAATCTGTTTAACATATAATGGACAAGTTTAACGTCTGACACAGACGAGGACGGACCTTAAACTGAATCAACATTGTTTTATTTCATTGTACTGTCCATGTGTTTCCTGCTCAGACTCAGGAACTCTGATCTTTTCTGTTCATCACGGAACCATTTCAGCACACTGTTGGTAACTAGCCTCCTAGCTAACATGTCGTTAACAAGGTTGCTGATGAGCGTTAAATAAGTAAATACAGTAAATGAATTAAAGACATTAGACACAGTTACACAAACCAAGAAACAGCACAACATAAAAATAAGACTTTTATCTTGATGTAGCTAGGCTAACAGTTTCCCCCTGTTTCTTTGTGCTAAGCTAAGCTAAGAGTTTTCCCCGTTTCTCTGTGCTAAGCTAAGAGTTTCCCCCTGTCTTTGTGCTAAGCTAGGCTAACAACCCCCCCGCGTGTTTCTTAATGATAATCTAAGATAACATTTTAGGCTAGGCTAGCACTCCCTGTACTGTCAGTCCTGTTGTGATGATAGAAGATAAATCCCTGCAGAGTCTCTGAGTCTGTCTCTGCCCACAGAGTAATCAGCTCAGAAACGTCTCCTGTGGGAGACCCGGTCCTCAGAGACCAGGACCAGGCATGGACTGATGTGGTCTCCCTCTCTCCGTGCTTCGCGTTCGCTGCCTCAACCGCAGCAGACCACAGTAAATGAGGATCATGTGTGAGTCAGTGTGGCTCAGAGAGCAGGTCTATCAGAGGACCAGAACTCCGTCAGTGATGTGGGATCAGATCACTACATGGCCAGAAGTATGTGGACAGCTGAACAGCCATAATACTGTAGTGTAACTTGATCTGATGCATGGACATTAACCTGCTCTGAAATGCTTACTTATCTCATATTAGTTTGATCTGTTGTTTAGATGAATGACTTCTATTCCATATTCAGGAGTTCAACAGGTTTGAACTGAGGGATTCATCCCTGGATTAAGGAAAAAAAACTTTATACACTGACCCAAAAGCATAAAAGTACTGGCTGGATTTAAATTAAATTAATTAAATCTTTCATTTTATTTTATTATTTTAAAGGTTTCTGCACCTTAAAAGCTCCTACAGAAATGAGATGAGGCAGTGCTAGACTTCAGCAGAAGGGCCGGGCTAGCTGGTTAGCATGCTAACTTCAGTAGATGGGCCGGGCTAGCTGGTTAGCATGCTAACTTCAGTAGATGGGCCGGGGCTAGCTGGTTAGCAGGCTGACTTCAGTAGAAGAAAAGACATGATAGAGACAAGAGCTATCATTGTTGTTTGTCTCCACCTCTGGAATCAGATGAAGAATGAAGTTTGTTTCTTCTAGACTGGTAACTAAATGGCTGCTAATGCTAAGTGAGCTATGTAGCAATAGCTAAACTTAGAAATAGCTCCTTTAATACATTGAATTAAAACTAAATGTTGCTAAATGCTAATGCTAAGCTGCTTGGTCACTGTTTGGTAAAATGCTGAAATCAGGAAGTTGATGGTAAAATGTAAAAGTTAAACAAGTTCACTGATTGGCTGCTGCTCTGTGTCATCAGTCATGTGATGACGGTGTTTTTTTTACTAATGGAGGTTCTGAGGGTCTGGATCTGTCGCCCACATGAAGTCGGTGTTGGATTGTAGTTTTTTATGGTCCTGGTCTGTGCTGGTTTTATTTCAGTCCTGGCTCGGGCTCTGGGTCCTGATGGACTCTGAGGTCTGCAGGTCTTTGTTGTGGCTGGTGTGAAGCGGCTCTCGGTCTGTGGGGGTCTGGCTTCAATCTGTTCTGTGCTGTGAACCGGCGTTGTGACGATGTGGGGAGGAAACCAGATCTGAAGTCTACCTCAAAGTAGCTCCTCTGTTTCTCACCACTAAACATCCACAGACCTAAGACTGGCTCCAGGTCTGGACCCTCCACAGCAGAGACCACACCTCTGCACGGACCTCTGGACCAGGACCAGGACCGACCAACAGTGTGATAAAGTGACAGTCTGGTCTGTGCCCCCTAATTGCACAACGAGGCCTGGTCCTGGTCCTGATCCTGGTGCTTTGTCTTTTTCCAGAAAAACCCTGTCCTTGTGTGCTTAGGAACAGAATAAATCTGTGGGAGTCACAGATGCTGTCTCTGAACCAAGTCCAGACATGTTCAGTAGTAAAGTACTTCCTGTGGTGACAGTATCACAGTAAAACAACTCACAGTATCAAATCAGGTCTTCAGATGATCGTCTGCCTGGACTCAGACATACGGTCTCTAAAGACCTCCCACTGATTCAGGATCAGGATCCAGTCTGAGAAGATTCTGGATTCAGATCAACTTCCTCCTCATCCTCCTCCTCCTCCTCCTCCTCCTCTGTCCCCTGATCCTGAACAAGTCAATGATCCTGACCCAATTAGTGGGAGTCCCCCAGGCGATGGGTGAGGAGGGGGGATACCATCATGGTCCAGCTCCCTTTCCCTGTCAACTCCCCCTCAGGAAAATTAGATGCTAATTAATCAGCATCAGCATCTTCAGCCACACACGTCAGCTCCTGTCCAGATATCAGGATCCATCAGTTCACATCAGTCCAGCTGCCGGGCACGCCACAGTCCTGATCCTGATCAGAACAGATCCTGGACACGCCACAGTCCTGATACCATAGAGACTGGATGATGTTTCCAGCAGGATGACTTCAGTGATGGGGTCCTGTTCTCTGGGATCCTGGCGGCTGATTGGCTGTTCACAGGCAGAGCTGAGGTTCATCACAGAGTCCAGGTCCTGACAAGGTTTCAATCTCACTGCACTGAACCACAGGAACACATCCACATGAGGACAGATACTGTGGACCAGGTTGTACCTGCACAGAACCAGACCTGAAGGTCCACAGGTCCACGTTCTCCTGCTGTGCTGTATCATCAGAACATGACGGTTCAAGAACCTGCTCAGAGTTCCAGTGAAGGTCAGTCTGAGCTAACAGGTTAGTTAGCTCAGTCGCTAACAGGAGACCAGTTCTGACCTTGTCCTGTCTCCAGCTTGTTTAGAGACCAGCTGGTCTAGACCAGGTCTCTGGTAAACAAAGGTACCTGCTACATGCAGAAGGTTCCACATCATCACAGGTGATCTTTGACCTGGGTGAGGACAAGCTGCAGCAGAGAGGATCCTCAGTTTCCCGCTCTTTCTTTAACATCAGAGGAAGGTTTAAAGGAGACGGCGGCATCTGACTCAGACGGAGGCGAGATGATAATTATTCAGAATGATTGTGTCGGAGTGGATGATCGTCAGGACGAGGCTCGGTAATGAGCTGGAGGAATATGCATGGCACGCTCGCTCTCCCTCCTCACCGCAGTAATGACATATGGCAGGCCAAGATGTCGGCCATCACACACTATTAACCGTTTAGGAGCCGAGTCCTGGAAGGTGATGGATCGGTCCTGATCCTGACCTTATTAACAGAAACCCTCAGAGACACGGAGCGACGCCAACAACACGTTCAGTTACTACAGCTCGCAGGGTTAAAGTCAAGACACAGTCAGACACTGAGACGTCCCTCACAACATCACTCATCACAGCTCAGTGAGCGGGAAACAGAAAGAGCGGGAACTTCTACTCTTCATTAACTACTGATTAAACATGACGACAGAACGTTGTTTTAAGATCTTCAGGTTCAAACTGCTGGATGTGTCCGAGTCTTAGAGACTAAAGACATGAAACTAACTGAAGTCTGACTGATGGAGAAGGTCATCAATAATCAGTTATCAGTTAGAACATTGATAATGTGTCAGAAGAAACAAGCAGCTGAACTAAAACAGCTGTGTTCAGATCCTCTCGGTCCTGGTTCAGGTCTTAGACTGGACCTGCTGACTTTTTAAATACTGAACCAGAACCAGAGTGTCTAAACTAACTGCAGCTGAACCTCAGTCCGGGGCTTTTATTGTGAAGCACTTCAAAATAAAATAAATAAATGTCACGTCCTGATCTTCCTCTGCAGCAGGTGAACAGAGAAAAACATGTTGAACATGAAGTTCACAGTTTACAATAGAAACAGGGTTGACATTTAAATTTAAAGGTACTACATGTGAGCTTTAGCTAATGCTACATGGCTAACGTTAGCATTAGCAGCTATTTACTTACTTTATTCCTTTATTCATCAACAACTGTCTCCAGATGTGAAACAAACACCAACTCTTCTTCTGCTGAAATTAGCATGCTAACAGCTAGCTCCTGGTCAGTCCATCTCATCACTCTCTGATAGCAACTCACATTAGCCTCCAGTCTGAAGATGTAGCTGCTCAGACGACGTCTTATAACCTCTTGTAAACACAATGATGGCTGAAGCTCATGGAGACACTGAACAGCTGCTAGTGCTAACGTTAGCTAAGTAACAATAGCTAAACTCACAGATAGCTCCTTGAAGAATAAACTGAACCCTGAGACAAAGAACCTGCAGGATGATAAACGATGGTGTTCAACAGAACAGATGTGATGTCATAGAAACGACAAAACTGATCGATCAGATTCAATCACTCCATTGATCATATTCACTTTAGTGCAGCTGAAGCTTTGACTACATGTTGTCTTATATATATATATATATATATACACATCATTCTGTTCAGTGTTTCTTCATCATACACATTTATTCTCCTTTTGTTTTTTGCTTTTAACACTAAAATGTTTAAGTTTCTTCTTCTCTCCCATGAATCACCTGACGACCCCTCACATTTACCAGCTGACCCTTCGGAGGGGCTCGACCCCTAGGTCGGGAACCACCGGACTAAATATAATCAATTATATTAGGACTCAACTTTCATCTAAAATAAATACTTTTACTTTGAATCAATTTTACTGATAAAGCTTCTTAACTGCAGGGCTTTTATTTTGACACGAGGTGCTGGTACTTGTACTTCACTAGACTCTTCCTGTGTGTGTATGTGTGTATTGTAGAGGTTGAGTGTGTTTGTGTGTGTGTGTGCATGTGTGTGTGTGTGTGTCTGACATGTATCCAGAGATAACATCAGTGCAGCTCTGCAGCGTCGCGGCGCTCGCCGGCCGCAGCTCGCCTGGCGCCATGACAACACCTTTTGGATGCAATTATGTGCTGAGAGGCCCCGCGAGGGCCCCCCCACCTCAGAGCTCCGTCAAGAGCCCGCTGACAGCTTGGAGCGCCGCCCTGCGCCACAGTCCTTCCATCCTGTTCCAGGACTGGATCCACAGCGGCACAGACCCCCCCCCCCCCCCCCCCCCCCCCAAGTCTGTGCCCCAGCCAAGCCTCAGCCCTGCCCCCCCCTCAGACTCCAGATCCAGCTCTTACTGCGACACCTTCCTGCAGAGGCCTGTTGGGGGAGGGAGGGGTCTCACCCACATTGTTCTAAACAGAGATAAATGCAGGGTTCACCTTCAGAACCGAGTCCTCACCACAGTCCTCCAGGGCTCTGGATCCTGGTCCCTGAGCCAGAACCTCTCTGGTCTCTGCTCCTGCCAGACTCTCTGCCCACAACACTTTTAGTCCTGCTGCTGGATCTGTGGTGGGGGGGGCTGAACCTGGACCTCACAATACCTAAAGCTGGATTAGGAAAATAACACAGCAGCTGAGCCAGAACCTGAAAGTTGACACACAGAGTGTCTGAGAGGAACCGACAGAACATGTTGTTAGAGAGAAGGAACATTAGAGTCAGAGACAAGGTGGAGGAACAATGAGAACTGAGTGTT